>NC_090050.1:22507730-22532407 GCF_038355195.1 Osmerus mordax
TCAACACCAGCTGTAACCTACTTGAGCAGTCCCCACCCCCCAGACCAGCGGGCGACTAGCCTGGCGTTGCTACTGTAGCAAACTTCCTGGCTGCTTTAACCATGTTATCTGCTCCACTGGCCCCTACACACACACATACACACACAGTGAGACGCACACACACACACACACACACCCACACAGTGAGACACACAGTCACGACAGAGACAGAAAACGTTGTCTAGGACAGCTTTACAGTCAGAAAACAGCTGCTTGTCTGAGTAGCGCTGGTGCACTCCCACCGCATTCTGGATGGCTCTAGGTGCTTTCACTGTGTAGGTGTCTACGTGTGTGTGCGTGTGTGTTGAGGGGGCTACACACCGTGTAAATTATTCAAAAGGGATTTAAGGTTTCCTACAGCACTAGGTAAACAAGCTGAGCAGAGCAGGGCAGAGGACAGAAAAGTAAAGTAGATTTGAGTAGAGCAGATCGGAGGAGAGTAGAGGACAGTAGAGTAAAGCAGATTTGAGTAGAGCAGATCGGAGGAGAGTATAGGACAGTACAGTAAAGTAGATTAGAAGGCAGGTGTCCTGGTTTGTAGTTCTGTCTAGACCACAGAGGGCAGGTGTCCAGGTGTCTGACAGCACTCTGTGCTAGAACATAACACCCTCACCTACAACAACACTCACGCTATCACAGACCTGGGCGGCCAGCACGGGCTCGGAGGTGGAAAGCATGGATCAATGTTCACAGGTTCAACATATATCAGAGATAGACTCACAATCAGACCGGCAGACAAGTACAGACAAACAGGTAGAGACTGGCAGGTAAAGACAGACAGACAGGGACAAACAGACAGACAGAGACAGACAGACAGAGACAGACAGAGACAGACAGGTAGTGACAGACAGACAGACAGGTAAAGACAGACAGAGACAGACAGGTAGTGACAGACAGGTACAGACAGGTAGTGACAGACAGGTACAGACAGGTAGTGACAGACAGGTATAGACAGACAGACAGAGACAGACAGGTAAAGACAGACAGACAGAGACAGACAGGTATAGACAGACAGAGACAGACAGGTAGTGACAGACAGGTACAGACAGGTAGTGACAGACAGGTATAGACAGACAGACAGAGACAGACAGGTATAGACAGACAGAGACAGACAGGTAAAGACAGACAGACAGAGACAGACAGGTAAAGACAGACAGACAGAGACAGACAGGTAATGACAGACAGGTAAAGACAGACAGACAGAGACAGACAGGTAAAGACAGACAGACAGAGACAGACAGGTAGTGACAGACAGACAGAGACAGACAGGCAGCTGGTACTCACATGCGTGCAGGGAGAAGTGTTTGCGGTCAGCAGCGGCGGCAGCGTTGGGTGCGGCCGGTCCGGCCGTGAGGATGGGGGCCTGGGGGGGGGCGGTGGGGCCGCGGACCCTGAGCCCTCTCCCTCCCCCAGCAGGTGCTGGATGGAGTGGAGCTGGAAGCAGGGGTCAGACAGGAGCACTGCAGCCGCTCGAGACACCCTGAAACACACAAATTAAACCCCTCATCGTCTCTCATCTTACATTTACATTTAGCAGACGCCCTTATCCAGAGCGACTTACAGTAAGTACAGGGACATTCCTCCGAGGCAAGTAGGGTGAAGTGCCTTGCCCAAGGACACAACGTAATTTTTGCACGGCCGAGAATCGAACTGGCAACCTTAAGATTACTAGCCCTATTCCCTAACCACTCAGCCACCCCTGCCTGAATCTTCCAGCCGGCTCTCGGCTGCTGAAGCACCCACACTTCCCCACCTGCCGATTCATAAAGTGTTTCATAGTTTTCATACCGTGTGTAGTACATATTCTAGGAAACACTTTTTACGCGTTAAACCACTGGTTTTGGGTTGGTTGATAAAGGATTTCTGTGGTCTGTAAGGAAATCTGGGTCCTCAGACAAAAAAACGAAACCTGTATCCCCCCAGCCTGAAGACACACAAACACACTGCGGCATAACCCACCAACAGCACCTGAGCCTGGGGCTTCCTGAAAGCCAGGCAGTGGAGATTGATTTCCTGAGGTCTTGACTTGAGTTGGGGGGTGCAATATTCAATCAACAACACTGCAATCAATGGAACTACACCTCCCTTCCCCTCCTCATCTCCCCTCCCCTCCTCATCTCCCCTCCACTCCTCACCTCCCTTCCCCTCCTAATCTCCCTTCCCCTCCTCATCTCCCTTCCCCTCCTCATCTCCCCTCCCCCTCCTCATCTCCCCTCCCCCCCCTCATCTCCCTTCCCCTCCTCATCTCCCCTCCCCCTCCTCATCTCCCCTCCCCTCCTCATCTCCCTTCCCCTCCTCATCTCCCCTCATCTCCCCTCCCCCCCTCATCTCCCCTCCACTCCTCTGTTCTTTACTTCTTGATCCCATCTCTCCAGCCAACCAACCTCACATCAATCTTTCATTCCAGGGCCTCTAACAACACTCAACTTCACACTGCAACAAAATAACACATTCTCTGTCTCTCTGTCTCTCTGACTCACACACAAACAGGTTCACTCTCACACACACACACACACACACACACACACACACTAACGGGTTCAACCGAGCTGTCCCAGCACAGGCCTTGATGATGCAAGATTTGGAAACAGATAGCCAGCAAGCCAGCCAGACCAACAGGTAAACACACACTCAAGCGTAAACATGAACACATAACAGACTCTATTTCGAACTGATCTCTGAATCCAGTCAGTGAAAAACATTTTGAATGTGTTGATAAATATAGAGAAAAACTCAACTACCACCTACACACCCCAGGTTATCAGTGTGTGTGTGTGTGTGACCAGATGTCTATTCGTAGATTCAGACATCACCTCCAGCCACAGAGCAGCTGACTGTGACTCACGCTGCCACACACACACACACACACACACACACACACACACACAAAGACCAATGGGCAGAAGCAGCTGAGAGTGGGAGCGAGACAGACAGTTCGACACCAAACCCAGTTCTCACACACACACACTCCAATGTTCACACTATATCACACACTCTCCTCAAAGATCACACTTTCTCACACACACACACACACACACTCTCTCTCTCACCCAGGCATTCACACACACTCTGAATGAGGAGATGGAGGGATGAAATAAAGAGTTGATTAAGAGAGCAGAGCTGGAGATAATGGACAGGGGTGGAGGAAGGGGACCCAAATCGATTCCTCTCCTCCAACCCTCCTTCCCTCTGTTCTTATCCTCTCCCTCCTCCCAGCACTTGTCTCTACTCCCATCTGCTCATTATCATGTCATTTACAAAAGAGCAGCCTGCAGTAATCAAAGGGTCAGAGGAAAAACACTCATCTGTGTGTGTGTGTGTGTGTGTGTGTGTGTGTGTGCGTGTGTTTGTGTGTGTGCCTTCTGCGAACCAGCTGACCTGTACAGCCACCCATGCCCGGAGACATGGCGATTAAAGAGGCTGAGGTAAAACAAATTGATGTAAAACGAAAGGCGACGCTCTTAATTATGCCCATCATAACATGACAAAGGAGAGGGGAGGGACAGGGCTGAGCAGCTCTTATTGTGCGTGGAGAGGGAGAGCGAGAGAGAGAGAGGGAGAGATAGAGAGATAGAGAGAGAGAGAGGGAGAGATAGAGAGCGAGAGAGGGAGGCAGGGAGGGTTAGGGTTAGGCTGAGCAGCTCCTATTGTGCGTGGAGAGAGAGAGAGAGAGAGAGAGAGGAGAGGGAGGGAGGGAGGGAGGGAGGGAGGGAGGGAGGGAGGGAGGGAGGGAGGGAGGGAGGGAGGGAGGGAGGGAGGGAGGGAGGGAGGGAGGGAGGGAGGGAGGGAGGGAGGGAGGGAGGGAGGGAGGGAGGGAGGGAGGGAGGGAGGGAGGGAGGGAGGGGGAGAGAGTGGGAGAATGGGATGATGCAGTCAGGATTGGAAATGTCACCACGACGACGATCTTAGAGGAATATGCTGTTCCTGTCAGTAGTATTGTCTCCTCATCAGAGAACCCAAAGGGGAGGGAAAGGAGAGAGAGAAGAGAGAAAGAGTGAGAAAAGGAGCGAGAGAGAGAGAGAGAGAAAGAGAGAGAGGGAGAACAGGAGAGAGAGAAATTCAGAGAATAAAACAAAGATTAGGAGCATAAATTGAGAGTAAGGGCTTCAGACACCAAAAGCAGCAACCGCTGCTGCCTCCATTCTGATCAAGCTTTGATTTCTACTCTGGCAACGCAGAGCTGAAGCAAGGCACCTAGAGGCAGATCACAGCCTGATGTAAAAAGCAGAATATCTAACTAGTGCTAGCTAGCTGCTTAGTTAAAATAGATGGGAAGTGACAAAGTACAAATACTTTGTTAATATTAAAAAAAAATCTGTGTAAAAACGTGAAACTTTTTTGTGCCGTGTTGTGTGAATAGAAAGGTTTAAATAATATTTGCGGGAAAAAAGTTTTCAAAAAGGTTTTGAAGAAAAATGAGAGGATTTTGGTGTTGTGTTGTTTGTAAAATGTTTCGAAAAATACCCAAAATATATTTTCGAGATTTTTTTTTTTTGAAAGGTTGAAATTATATTGTTTTGAAGGAGGAGGAGGCAGTTTAGACACATCAGAGACACTGAGAAATAGAAAAAACTACTATCTCTGTCTGTCTGTCAGTCTGTACCTTCCTGTCTGTCTGTACATGTCTGTCTTTCTATCTCTGTCTGCCTGTCTGTCTATACCTGTCAGTCTGTGTCTACCTGTCTGTCTGTCTCAGTCTGTCTGTCTGTCTGCCTTTGTTGTCCTCTGATCAATCTTCTCAGTCTCAGAATGTTACCCATGTGCGCACACACACACAATGTATGTTTCAACAACAGCCCTTCAGACTTCATTCTGTTCCATCTCTACAATGATGGACTGCAGTGTCCTTCACAGCTGACACAATGCAGTCTGGAAGAATAGCATTAAACCACCACTGTGTTTTCAGGCCAGTAGACCAGACGTGTTCACACAGGCACACAAACACACACACACATACACACACACACCTCTGGCCAGTCACTGGAGACTCTAATGATAGCCTGCCACTGCGACACACAAGGGCTAGAGAGGATTGTCCAACTGGTGTGTGTGTGTGTTTGTGTGTGTGTGGTGCGTGTGTGTCTTTCCTTTAGTGTGTATGTGGGCGTGTATTTTTTGGGGATGTGTTGAACGTATGGGTACATGTCCATCTCTGTGCAGAAGAGACACAGAAAAACAGAGATTGAGAGTGGTACGTACGTGTGTGTGTATGTGTTTGGGGTGTGTGTGTACGTGTGTGTGTGTGTACGTGTGTGTATGTACGTGTACGTGTGTGTATGTGTTGGTGTGTGTACGTGTGTGTGTGTATGTGTTTGTGTGTGTACGTGTGTGTGTGTACGTGTGTATGTGTGTGTGTGTGTGTGTGTAAGTCGACTGCGGCTCCTGGCTGTGTTAACACACTGACAGCAGACCAGGCTGTAAGGGCCACGACAACCAAGAGGCAGAGACAGCTCCTAGTATAAACACACACACACACATGCACACAAACACTACAGAAACATGCGTAGGAACATAAGTACGGTTACAACCTGGGTACATTTGTTTACATGGCTTTTAAATGGGACCTGTGCAGGATAATACTATACTGTCCAATCACTGCTAATGGGGAGAGTCAACCAGATAACCGCTAATGGTGTGATGCCCATTGAAACACATCAGAGAGAAAAGAGAGATAGAAAGAAAAGAGAGAGAAATAGAAAGAAAAGAGAGAGAGAGAAACAGACAGAATGGGTAGGGAAAGAGGAGAGATTGCGGTTGCGTATGTACTCAGAGAACCTGGCCAGCTGCATTAGTGCAGGGAAGTGCATGACCACACACCAGTGGAAACCTTTGGGCCAGAACCACACTGGATGTTTACGGAGCAAACCCGGCTAAAACACACAAAGGATTCCCAATGCAAATGCAATTTATCAATAAGAGCAAATAATTAGGAACGCGAGAAGAGGGGAGGGTAGAGGAGAAGGAGAGGTTTCAAATTCTAAAAACACATTAATTTTCCAAATGCTATTTTAATTTAAAATACCACGGACATAACATGAATCGACAGCATGTACGTCACTGAAAACAGCATAGTGAAGGAGAGGAGATTTCCTTTTTATATTCCTCTGAACCTAGCGCCAATCATAGATTAGTAGAATCCCCCCCCCCCCTCACTAGGCTCCTCCTCTGGAAAAGCATGCTGCTTGTTTACACTGAACACAGAAAAAGAGGGAGAGAGGGAGAGAAAGAGAGGAAAAGACACCGAGCGAGAGAGCGAGAGAGAGAGAGGCTGAGAGATACAGGGGAATAAGGAGGGAGAGAGGAAAAGAGAGCGTGAGGGAGGGAAATAGAGGCGGGGGGGAGGGCAGACGATGGAGGAGGCAGTAACGCCATAAAGTGAAGAGCAGGGGAGGAGAGAGACGACACACACCGCTGAGAGAGAGAGGAAGATGAAGCACCGCTGAGAGGGAGAGGAAGACAACACGAAAGAACGCAGGAGAAAAAGAGAGGGAGAGAGAGAGAGAGAGGGAGAGAAGTATATAAGGAGCAGCAGGGTGTAGTGACTGCTGTGTCGCGCTGTTCCGAGGAAAACCCCAGAAGCTTGCTCTGAGCCACAACGTAGCCTGTCTGACGGGAGCCACGGAGGAGAGAGAAGCAACAGCTTCCACACACACACACACACACCTATCTCCAGCTGTTTGCAGCAGGGAAGAGAGGAGGGAAACGAGAGGAGCAGAAACTTCTGTCTGATTGGTGGACTGTGGTCAGAGGTGGGAGGACCCTGGCGGGAGCGTCTTTCTGAGACGGGGAGGCTAACCTGGAGCTGAAACCACCTGCATGGGATTACACTCTTCTACACCGCTCGCTTCTACAAACACTCTTGTCCACGCTAGGAAGGAGAGGAGGGATGGTGTATTGATTGAGAAGGAGTGAGAAAGAGGGAGTGAGAGAAAAAAGAGGGAGTGAGAGAGAAAGAAAGAGAGAGAGAGAGAGAGAGAGAGGGAGTCAGAGAGAGAGAAGGAGCTGCTTGTGTATGAACGAGAATGGATGGGAAATCTTAAACGCTCGTGAAATTGACTGCGTGATTGTGTTAAGCCAAGTGGACAGAATGCTGACTTCTCTTAAAGCCATCCCGTGTTTGAAGCAGATAGGGCCCTGAGAAGAGTGAAGAGGGGACCCTGGACAAAGACACGTTCCATCTGGGAACTGTCAGCCAGCCATCCAGTCAGGACGGACCAAACAGCGTTTGTTGAACAGATGATTGAAAACACCATGCTCTATTTAACTTGGAACAACTAAACACACAACCAGAGGAGCTGAATGTTTGCGCCTACTTAAAAATATCTCTATAATATTTTAAAGGTGAGTTGTTAGATTTTATTTTATTTATTATCACGGCTTCTCCTCCACGTGAGTCGCAGTCCTAGCAACCGGTCGGACAGAACGGGACGTTACCGTGGCGTTTATGGACTCCGTGGAGGTGAGAGACCAGATTTTGAAGCCAAGGTTGTTTGTGGTGATGCAATCTACTGTAAAAATCCTTGTGTACAGGTTGAGATGGAAGGGGATGGTGTTCTCTTCACTGAAACACAGAGACGTTTACAGACTGAACTTGAACCGCATTCCATATGCGTTCCATTTGCTAATTGCCTTTTACTTCCCTTCCTCTCTCTCTCCTTCGCCCTCTGCTTCCACTTTCCCTCTCCCACTCTCCCTTCCATCCCTCTTTCTATCTTCATCCCTCTCCCCTGTCTTCCTCCTGCTCTCCATCTTCTCCCCTCCCCTCCTCCCCCCCCCCCCTCCCCTCCTCCTCCAGTATGGCCGTGGCTTGCAGCAGAGTAAGTCGTCCTGCCAGCGTCAGTTCTCAGCTGTAAACCCAAGAGAGGAATCTCCACAGTGACACCATCCAGCTTTAGAGAAACTGAACTCCTGAGGAAGTCACTGTCTTCCGAGCTCTGACTGATGGAGTTGAATCAGATCTCTCTTCTCTCCCCGTGTTGACTGAAGGATCTAATCACCAACGCTTTACAACCTCACGCAACCCTGTGGAGATCTGGCTGCACATCCCCTGCCCACAGTCCTCCTCTCGGCGCCATGGCCCGTGCCGGTGGCATGCCTGCGCCTCTGGTGTCGATAGGCTACTTCCTGTTCCTCCCCCTGCTGCGATTGGCCGAGGCCAGTTGTCCGTCTCCCTGCGTGTGCGCCTCGGACATCTTGAGCTGCAGCGCGGCTGGTCTGAAGCTCCTCCCCTCCCCGCTGCCTCCCTCCACCGCCACCCTGGACCTCAACCACAACCTGCTGGTCGCCTTGGTGCCCGGTGCCTTCTCCTCCCTGCCCCGCCTCCACACCCTCCGCCTGGCTCACAACCGCCTCAGCAGGCTAGAGCCAAGAACCTTCCAGAACGCCAGCCTGGGTCTCCGGCACCTGGACCTCTCGTCCAATCAGCTGGATCTGCTGGATCGGCACTGGTTCCTGGAGTTGCCAGGGTTACAGGAGCTCCTGCTTTTCAACAACCACATTGTCAAGGTGGAGAGTCTGGCGTTGGCTGGTCTGGGTATGCTCAGACAGCTCTATCTCAGCCACAACTTTCTCACTGAGTTCCCCTTCTCGTCCATCCAGAAGGACACCCACCCCTACCTGTCCACCCTGGACCTGTCCTCCAATCAGCTTCTCCAGCTGCCCCTGGATGAGATCTCCGCCCTGCCTGCCACCCTCCAGAGCGCCCTCTACCTCCACAACAACACGCTGACCTGCGACTGCTCCATGTACGGCCTGTTCCGCCACTGGGAGCAACAAGACTTCGGCTCGGTGAAAGACTTCCGCAGGGAGCACACCTGCCGGCTGTATGGGGACCGGCGCGCCTCGGTTCGCTTCCTGGAGCACGGGGGCTCCTTCGGGAACTCTGCAGCCTGCCCCCGCCGAGCAGCAGGGGGCGGCGGAGAGCAGCCTGCAGGGGTACGTGGGAGACGCCCTCCTCCTGGACTGCGTGACCCGGCTGAGAGGTCGCGACCTCCACTACCTGTGGGTGCTGCCCCAGCAGGCGTACGTGGCGGCGCCGGGCAACGACAACGGCTCGCTGCGCGTGTTTGCCAACGGCTCCCTGGAGATCCTGTCGGTGAGGGCTGAGGACTCGGGCGTGTACCTGTGCATGGTGCAGGACCGGGGCCGCCAGCGCAACGAGACGTGGGAGGTGAATGTGACGGTGGCGCTGCGGGGGCAGGAGGCGGAGCCCTTCAACACGGGCTTCACCACCCTGCTGGGCTGCGTGGTGAGCCTGGTGCTGGTGCTCATGTACCTCTACCTGACCCCCTGTCGCTGCTGCTGCCGCAAGACCCCCGCCCCGGCCGCCAACACCCCCAGCCCCGGCAACGAGGCCAGCGCACAGTCCTCCATCCTCACCCCCACCCCGCCCGCCACCACAGAGGGGCCGGGCTGCAAGGTCAGTAACAACAAGCATGTGGTCTTTCTGGAGCCAATCAGAGAGCAGAATGGCCGGCTTAGGGCGGAGCCCCCCAAGCTCCTCCAATCGCAGCGAGGGGACACAGACTCCATCATCTCAGTGTTCTCAGACACACCCATCGTGCCATAGCACCCAACAGCCATCACCTCCTCGTACTCCTCCTACTCCTCCTCACCCACCTCCTCCCCCCCCCCCCCCGACCTCACCCACTCCTCCTCACTGCCTGCTGGGGAGGTCGCTGAGTTACTGAGCCTCAAAGCAGCACAGAGAGATGGAGGGAAGGGAGGAGAGACTGGGAGGAGAGAGACAAGGAGCGAGAGATGAGGATACTCCTAGGTCAGGCGATACAGGACCCTGGAGGTATGCAGGAGAAGGTTGGTGCGATCAGGTCAACGGGGGAAAACAGCCTCTAAACAACCAGACTCACAGCACAGAGCTCCTTTCTGCACAGCATGACCCTTTAGACAGATATACAGTACACACACACACACACAGGTACAGTACAGCTACTGATACATCTAATGTTACAGTACAGCTACAGCACAGCACTGCTATAATGACTGCTACAGCTACAGTACAGCTACAGCACAGCACTGCTATAATGACTGCTACATTTACAGTACAGCTACAGCACAGCACTGCTATAATGACTGCTACATTTACAGTACAGCTACAGCACAGCACTGCTATAGAGACTGCTACAGCTACAGTACAGCTACAGCACAGCACTGCTATAGAGACTGCTACATTTACAGTACAGCTATAGCACAGCACTGCTATAATGACTGCTACAGCTACAGTACAGTTACAGCACAGCACTGCTATAGAGACTGCTACAGCTACAGTACTGATGTAGCTACTGTCACAGTACAGCTACATCACAGATACAGTACTGCTCCCGCTCTTGCTAAAGCTACTGATACAGCTAATGCTAAAGAACTGCTATAATTACTGTAACAGTACAGCTACGGTACTGCTACAACCTAGCTTGGCCTGGACCAGGCTGACCACCACCATCACCGCGCACACACACACACACTCACACATCAACATTCTTGTCTGAAGAGCGGCAAGCCTTCAGCTCATGCAACTTTGAAACCCCCCGTTTTCCCAGCTAGCGAGCTTGGCGGCGGTAGCGCCTGCACAGAGACAGCAGACCCCGGAAGCCTGGAGGAACGGCGCGGAGAAGCAGGGCTGACACAATGGGAGGAAGCTCTTAGCGGGTATAAATAGACCAGGGAGAGAGCGTGAGCTGGGGGGCCCCCCCACCTGGACCCACCGCTGGGTGGACATACTTTGATCGAACGTCTGAAACGTTAGTGAACGGAATAAAAGCCTTTTGGGTAATCGTGTGAAGCGCTGACGAGATGGAGGATGAATTTGGACTTTTGTGCCAGATTGATCTCTCATCTAATTCAGGGGGGAGTGGGGGGGGGGGGGGGGGTGCAGTGTTGTTTCAGGATGGACACAGGGCGGTGTTTGTTGTTGACGTGTCGGCCATGTTGGATATGAGCTGGAGCCCTTGAATTAGAACTTTGTATGCTGCACATCTAGTATGCTGCACATCTACGGCAATAGATGTGACCTTTTGGATACGGACTGTGTTGAACAAAGACTCACTGTATGGATGGATGGGACAATCTAAAAGGTCAATTTTGTTTTTCTATCCTCCTCAACACCCCCCTCCCCTCCCTCCCCTGCTCGCACTGTCCCTCTGTCCCTTACGCTCACCCTCTCGATTGATGTCTTAATAAATCCTTCAACTTGGACTGTCTAGAACAACGTCTGCTTGGTCATTGATATCTAACAGCATGAATCTGTGGCCGGATACACACACACTTACCATTCCCATCCCCGCCATAATGATCATCATCATCACCTGTATATGTACAGAGTCTCTTGTGTGGTTATAAGCTGAAAACACCCACCACTGTGTTCAACATCTCACGAAAAGACAATCTACTGCCAGCAGAAGAGCACTGCTCTGAAAATTAGGTTTGCAGCGGGCTACTTACGTGCTCGCTTTTGATCTATTCCCTCACATTTCTGGGTCTCTGCGTGTGTTGTCAAACCGTATCAGAGTATTATTTATTATTACCAGGGGAGTACTCCAAGAAAGTCAATGATAAACCACCATAGCACAAAGCAGCATAAGAAGCAATTCCCAGTGTGAATTTGTGTGCGTGTGTGTGTGTGAAAAGGCTTGTATGGTCCAGGTTTAATTCGCTGTCATGGGTCATTGTTAAATCAGGCAATGCCAGATTGTCTGTCGAGAGAACTAGAATCTGGGGCTTGTGAGCCATAATTATGTGGATGTCAGGAAGTCTGTGTGTGTGTGTGTGTGTGTGCATGGGGGATCAGGGTATAAAATGACTGCTACAGCTTCACTAACACAACATATTTCTTCCTCTCCTCTCCTCCTGCACTCTTAAGTAACCATAGTATCAATCACTCTTAGACACCAGTGTACTGAACCTGATCAGCTAGCTCTGCATCTCCCAGTTGACCCGTCGTGGCCACGAGTAAACAGATGCCCTGAGTGCCCCAGAAGAGGCCTAAAGGCCTCTGAGGACACGAGGGAACCGTGAGTGACTGGGCGCTTATCGATGAGCCTGAGATCAACACTCCAGCTGTTTAACAGCAAGGCTGTCTCTCTGGGAGACACATGGCAGAGGAAGCGGAAGAAATCGTACTCATTACTGAGTTTCTCTCTCACCTAGAGAGGAATGGGGAGTGGGAAAGGGGGGAGTGGTTTAGAGGTGGAGATGGAGAGAGTTTGTCAGGGAGAAAAGCAGAAAATAATAAGGTGTATGTGTGTGTGGGGTGAAACAACACAGAAATGAAAACGTGGATAATATAAATGCAAACCCAGTCAACATATCACCAGGGCAGTGTGTCATGGAAACATAATCACAACATAATCACAACATAATCACAACCATGAGTGGAATGACAGCCTCCGGGGCCTCTTCATGAACGAGCCGTCTAGGAGATCTGCTTCTCCACACACCTCATTAATCAGGGGCTCCGAACGAGGAGGACTAACTCGGAAAAGCACAACTGCATCTTAACAAACAAACAGACCATACTTCAAAAGGCAATCTAATGACTTCAAACATTCTGCACAACAATATGTTCTCGTGTGAGCTCCTGCTAGCTCCCTACTCCACCATACTAATACTCATACTAGCTCCCTACTCCACCATACTAATACTCATACTAGCTCCCTACTCCACCATACTAATACTCATACTAGCTCCTTACTCTACCATACTAATACTCATACTAGCTCCTTACTCCACCATACTAATACTCATACTAGCTCCCTACTCCACCATACTAATACTCATACTAGCTCCCTACTCCAAAATACTATATGCATACTAGCTCCCTACTCTATCATATTATACTCATACTGGCTCCCTACTCCAAAATACTAAACGCATACTAGCTCCCTACTCCAAAATACTATATGCATACTAGCTCCCTACTCTATCATATTATATTCATATTTGGAGTCAGGTGGCTGAGCGGTGAGGGAATTGGGCTAGTAATCCGAAGGTTGCCAGTTCGATTCCCGGTCATGCCAACTGACGTTGTGTCCTTGGGCAAGGCACTTCACCCTACTTGCCTCGGGGGAATGTCCCTGTACTTACTGTAAGTCGCTCTGGATAAGAGCGTCTGCTAAATGACTAAATGTAAATGTAATCACATCTCCACACATTATTACAGCATGTAGCAAATGAAAAACACAAATGAAAGCGTATGGTAGTGTTGACGGCACAGTCAGTACAATTAATCCAAGTCAACAGTTTCGTAACCTACCTACCCCTGTTCTAACTCAGCTACCCCTGTTCTAACTCAGCTACCCCTGTTCTAACTCACCTACCCCTGTTCTAACTCACCTACCCCTGCTCTGACTGTTTCAACCCTCCTATTGTACCTTTGTTTTAAAGCATATATATATCGATCTTTTTCTTAAATCTCTCAACTCCCTTGTTGTTATCGATTAGTGTTTCAATAGAACAGTGTTTCAGCTAAAATTCTAGTTTTTCCTCACGGTAGTGAGGCAGTAAAACCTATCTCAGTTCAGTAGTGGCTCCCAGAGGTCTGATTTCCTTCTGGAGATGTCTCGCTGATGGCTGGCTAATTCAGGGCAGCCCTGCTGGCGCTTTGAGGATTGTTTCACACAGCTACTGTAACACACCACTCTGAGCAGTGGAAGCACCACACACACACATCAGGATACTGCACCAGCACACACACACACTACAGAGGAACTCAACTCTTATATTAATCTGGTTCCACTTTTGCACAAACACACACACACACTCGCGCGCACACACACACACAAAGCTTTTCAAATCCCATTAGTGCATTGGCTTTAGTACATATTGGCTGTAATTTTCTCTATGCCACGCTCCCTTTCCCCTACTGAAGTATTCCAGGAATCAGCACTCCCCTCCCGAGGAAGCTAAACTTCCTAAACAACACTAACAACTCTGAAATACTGTATTTACCTGCTGTAGGAGTGTGTGTGTGTGCGCTTTTGTGTACAGTATGTGCGTGTGTGGGGGTGGCATATTGGTGAGTTTGCATGTTTGAGCCAGAAGGATTTTTCTTCTGCTGTTTCGTTTTCCCATCCACATCTTGTTGTGACAGACCAGTATACCAGACCAATTAGTCTGACAGGCCTTCTTAAGACTGCCTCCATATTAGTACAGCTGCCTAGTATTTGTGTGTGTATGTGTGTGCTGTGTGTGTGTGCGAGCTGTGTGTGTGTGTGTGTGTTGGTGTTTACCCTTTCTCCTGGCAGAGAGAAAAGCTAAACATGAACACAGGAGCATCTCCCTCCAGATGCCTGGTGGCGATCAAACACAGCAGACTCATCTAGACAATATGGCCGACTCATCCTCCAAGATATGGCAGAGTACGGGGCAGAACTACGGGAGAATGGAGGAAGTATTTCAACGCACACACACACACGTATGAACGCTGATGGTATGAGCAGTGACGGTTACTACCTTCACAATAAAAGTAAAAAATAAAAATAAAATAAAAACAACGACCTCCAACATAAGGCTTTAAAAATGAGCGCTTCAAAAGAACCTTTTTACGTGACGTCTGACCATAGAAGGACAGAGAGAATAGCATTCCTTTCCAGTCTAATCAGCTACACCGGATATAAATACATCCAAGCTGCCTTGGTGCTTCTAGGAAGTTGGCAGGCAGCGGGAGTCAAGATCTCAACTTTGTGTACAGCTCATTTGATAAGACAACTCGTTATTGTCTGCACCGACGCGGCACACCCTCAGAACATTCCCAGCTGCTGAGGGAAGGGAGGGGAACTGGGAGTCAGTCCGTCAGGTCTGACAGAAGAGGAAGGAAGGGGAAGGGGGGATTACAGCTTGATGTGTATGAACACCACATGGGGGATGTGAGAGAAGGAACAGGTGGCAGGTGCTGGAGAGAAGATAAGATGGAGAGACAGAAACAGAGGAGGGGAGGCAGAGAGAGAGAGAGAGAAAGTGAGAGGCAGAGAGAGTGTGTGTGAGGGGACAGAGACAGACACAGACAGACCGACAGACAGAGACAAACAGACAGACACATGGACAGACAGACAGGGAACAGGGATTAGAGGAAGACAGGGTGGTAGCAGGAAATGAATCAAAGCTGCTGTCTCTGAAGATAAGCATCCTAACAGCAGTGAAGCACATCTAACATCTTCCAGCAAGATAATCCACGTAGGCACACAAGCTTGGTGTCATACAAACAACCTTCAGGATGACATACAGCACAATCTGTGAGTTGTCTCTTCATCACACTAGACAACCATCATCCCCACCCAAAAAATACAAATAAAAAAACTTCCACCAGGGCTACAGGGAAGACCTCAGCAACTGGAGTGCTGATATTTTGTCTGATAAAAGACAGTTAGAGCAGCTTCAGGCGTGCTTCAGGAGAACAAGCATCTGGGCTCCAAAGAGACAGAGCAGGGCTCCGAGTCAGAGCCCTCCAGCTTGCAGACCTCGGCAGAGATGTTGGGCTCTGTCAGGACAATCTGCTAGCAACTTCCAGTAACAGGCTTCTCCTGCCTTCCCTTAAAGACAAACCATTACTGGGATGCGCTCTCTCTCTCTCTCTCTCTCTCTCTCTCTCTCTCTCTCTCTCTCTCTCTCTCTCTCTCTCTCTCTCTCTCTCTCTCTCTCTCTCTCTCTCTCTCTCTCTCTCTCTCTCTCTCTCTCTCTCTCTCTCTCTCTCTCTCTCTCTCTCTCTCTCTCTCTCTCTCTCTCTCTCTCTCTCTCTCTCTCTCTCTCTCTCTCTCTCTCTCTCTCTCTCTCTCCTCTCTCTCTCTCTCTCTCTCTCTCCTCCCTCCCTCCCTCCCTCCCTCCCTCCCTCCCTCCCTCCCTCCCTCCCTCCCTCCTCCCTCCCTCCCTCCCTCCCTCCCTCCCTCCCTCCCTCCCTCCCTCCCTCCCTCTCTCTCCCCCCCTCTCTCTCCCCTCCTCTCTCTCCTCTCTCGCCCTGCAACGCTAAAATGTTTACCATCAATCATTTACAAGGCTACAGAGAAAATAAAAGCATCTAAAAAAAAAACAGTGTGGATGTGTGAGTCTGGAGCAAGGATAACAACATGCTAGCTACACAGGCAGCTAGCTAGTGAGGGCAGAAGGCAGGGGAGCTAGTGTAAGATGTACTATGAGAGTGTCCTCTTGGCTTATTGGTACACAGTTTGGATTGGTGAGAAAGAGACTGGACTGCAAGCCTGTAAACTAGTACAATAAAATCAGCAGATTTCAGTAGAACAACCAGCATTGAATCGGTGAAGAGTCAGATGGGCTGTGACTGACAGCAAGAGCTAATTTACATGACTGACTGAGGGAGAAGGAGGGAGAGAGAGAGAGAGAGAGAGACAGAGAGAGAGAGAGAGAGAGAGAGAGAGAAAGAGAGAGAGAGAGGGAGGGAGAGAGAGGGAGGGAGAGAGAGGGAGGGGCAGATTGAGAGGGAGGGAGATATATATAGAGAGATAGAGGGAGAGAGGGAATATGGAGGAAAGGAAAGAGGGAGGGGGGATGGACAGAGAGGATTTAGTAATGCAAGGCGGGACTTTAGGTTGCAGGGAGAACATGCCAGGGGTACCTGGGCACTGGCATCATCATCATCACCACCATTCACCTTCATCATTAACCACCATCATCATTCAACTTCATCGTTCCAATATTTACCCATCATCTTCAACATTCACCATCATCATTATCATCATCCCACGAGCCAGCTGCTCTGACTGACTGCTGCTCTGACTGACTGCTGCTCTGAGTGACTGGCTGCTCAGACTGACTGCTGCTCTGAGGGACTGCTGCTCTGACTGACTGCTGCTCTGACTGACTGCTGCTCTGACTGACTGCTGCTCTGAGGGACTGCTGCTCTGACTGACTGCTGCTCTGACTGACTGCTGCTCTGACTGACTGCTGCTCTGACTGACTGCTGCTCTGAGGGACTGCTGCTCTGACTGACTGCTGCTCTGAGGGACTGCTGCTCTGACTGACTGCTGCTCTGACTGACTGCTGCTCTGAGGGACTGCTGCTCTGAGTGACTGCTGCTCGAGGAGCAGAGATAGCTGAGGGATCTAGGAGGTAGGAGGCTGAGATGTTGGGATCTAGGAGGTAGGAGGCTGAAGGGAGGGAGCTAGCAGGAAGGAAGGAGGTTAGGATCTAGGAGGTAGGAGGCTGAGATGTTGGGATCTAGGAGGTAGGAGGCTGAAGGGAGGGAGCTAGCAGGAAGGAAGGAGGTTAGGATCTAGGAGGTAGGAGGCTGAGATGTTGGGATCTAGGAGGTAGGAGGCTGATATGTTGGGATCTAGGAGGTAGGGGGCAAAGAGATTAGGACTCTTAAAGTGGCAGCATAGGAGTGGCCAGGGTACAGAGGGAGCGAGAGAGAGAGAAAACAGCTAGCAGGGTTTTAATGCAGAGACAAAAGGAGCTATGCACAATCAAGTGATTTACTCCTTCAAGTGTGTGGGTGTGTGGGTGTGAGTGTGTGTGTGTGTGTGAGTGTGTTTGAGCGCTCATGAGAGAGAGCGAACGAAAGACGCCTTTTCATCGCTTTTTCCATCATCCTGTTCTTTTCTCCATTAAGTGTGCGTGGGGTGACAACTGTGTATCACGACAGCCCTCACCCCATTGTGCAACAGCACACAAGTACACACAGCTTTTCAACAGAAGAGGCAGAGAGAGAGAGCAAGAGAGAGAGCGAGAGAGCGTTTTTTTTAGACGAGGAGAGGAGAATGGAGGACAACGCTATATAGATGTTCATCAGCTTTTTCAAAGATGCCTTTCGCCCACATTATCTCACAGCAATATACTACTGAAATATCTCCCTTCACCTGCAGAATGCCACAAATAAATACAAACAAACAACCGCTCTGGGAGTGTTTGTTTTGAATCTGCCCGTCTATGCCGCCCCTTTTACCCAAGACAAACCTCCCACTGACTCAGCCCCGGAGACAACTCAGGTCTGTATTGAAAGTTAAACCAGCACGACAACAAGCGTCTGGTCAGCGTCCATCTGGGTGACACGTCCAGGTGCCAGCTCAGGGCCCGAGCCAGATCTCTACCTCTCTGGTCTGCAGAGCCAGATCTCTACCTCTCTGGTCTGCAGACCCAGATCGCTGCCTCTCTGGTCTGCAGACCCAGATCTCTACCTCTCTGGTCTGCAGACCCAGATCTCTGCCTCTCTGGTCTGCAGACCCAGATCTCTACCTCTCTGGTCTGCAGACCCAGATCTCTACCTCTCTGGTCTGCAGACCCAGATCGCTGCCTCTCTGGTCTGCAGACCCAGATCTCTACCTCTCTGGTCTGCAGACCCAGATCTCTACCTCTCTGGTCTGCAGACCCAGATCGCTGCCTCTCTGGTCTGCAGACATGCAAAAGTCTGAACAATGTATTTTAGCTGTGATAACTCAGCAAAGGACAGACTAGAGTAGCAGGTTAACAGAATGCAGGCCTGCGTGACACACGCACGCACACACACATACACACACACACACTCTGCCTTTATCTTCTCCAATTCCTCATTGTTATGCCTCTCTTTTCTGTTGATCTTTCTGTCTCACTCCGTTACTCCTTAAACACTCTCTCTTTCCCTCTGCTCTCTCCCCCTGCCTTCATATAACTCCCCCTGCCTCCCTGTATCTCCTCCCTCCGACCCTCTGCTCTCCAGATGTGTCCATCCACTCTGACAGGGAGCAATTTCTCTCCTCCGCCTGAAGTATGGACAACCCTTTTGTCTCCACGGTGATGCCAGGTGTACAGGGAAGACAAATAGCTCTGCCGATGACCTCAACCACCTAGCAACCCTGATGTGCACCCAAACGACCAGAGCACCAATCGGAACGAGCCGGAGAGACACACGGATCACCGAACGTCTCTCACACACAAACAGAATCAACCCACCAATCACAAAAGCTTACTGCCTGACACACGGGGACCAGAACCAATTATCTGCCAATCATGATGGACCAGGGAAACAAATGAAGGGTCCTCTGTGACTGACACAGAGATTCCTCACACAGTCAACACGGGACACACACATTACATTACATTACATTTAGTCATTTAGCAGACGCTCTTATCCAGAGCGACTTACAGTAAGTACAGGGACATTCCCCCGAAGCAACTAGGGTGAAGTGCCTTGCCCAAGGACACAACGTCAATTGACACGGCCGGGAATCGAACTGGCAACCTTCAGATTACTAGCCCGACTCCCTCACCGCTCAGCCAACTGACTCCCACACACACCAGGCTTGGCTCAAGAACCAATCAGATGGGTGGGCGTTTGGTTTCCACAAGGGGGTATTTTGAATATAGTTCTCTTATAGAACCACTTAGGCTATAGCTAGAATAATGCGGGGCACAGCATTTCTTTTTTGGGGGAAGGGTCATTGACTTGGAGCCAACCCTGAAATTAGCCACTCCTCAATATGTTACCCTTTAAACCAGGGTTCTCCAACCCTGGTCCTCGAGGGCCCTGTCCTGCATGTTTTAGATGTTTCACTGCTCCAGCACACCTGTTTCAACTGAATGGGTTGTTATCGAGCTCTGTGGAAGCCGGGTAATAACCATTCATTTGAATTAGGTGTGCTGGAGAAGGGAAACATATAAAACATGCAGGACAGTGGCCTTCGAAGACCAGGATTGGAGAACCCTGGTCTAAATGCTTAGCCCTACAGTGACTTAAAGACATCCCAATATAAGTCTGTCCCACCAGCAACAGACTAAATCATTATTCACACTACCCTTGTATAGCAGAACTCCGCTATCCCGTATATCGATCACTATTTAGCCGCAATCAGACCATCCGATATACACAAATATACCCTCACCAGATTGCCATGATTAACACTGACGTAAGCAAAATCATCATTAATTAATTCACTATTCAATATTAAATCACTATTAATTAATTCACTGCGCCTCAACCAGGCGCATCTCATCCTTTCCCTGCTTGGCGCGCGGCCAGGGCCGGCAGAGCCAGCTGATTGGTGGATCCAGCCAGCCAATCAGCAGCAAACCCTTGGCAGCGGGAATCCCAGCAAACGATGATCGGGATCACACCTTCACACCAGACATCATTATGCGCGTTAGCGGGAGGAAGCCTGACGTCCGCGCTAGCGATGAGAACAGCTAATCCAAACACGCTGATCTCGCAGCGCCCTGAGAACGTACCACCAGGCATCACACGCTAATCCCTAGATTAGCGTCAAGCGGTAGTTGTGAGAGATTATAGGATAGATTATAGGATAGACTATATTAGTAGAGTTTACAGTACATTAAGTGATAGGATGATAGGATAGCGATACTCTCAAATGTATAGCAGTAGAGGTTTGGCGATATGGTAGATTGCATAGATTGTAGTGCAGTAGAGTTTGCAGTAGGGTGATGTAATTTAGATTGTCTACAGTTTAACACAGTAGGATGTAAATATAGCTAGTAGAGATTTAGTTGAGGCAATCAGAAAATACTTTAAAAAATGTGTAACACTCCTGTATTATATGAATAAAATGTATTCGAACATGAGTATCTGACCTCTCTGCTTGTGTTGGAGTTCATTCAGGTTATTTCCCAAACATGAAGATGTGCGTCAGTATTTGTTCAACTGGGAACGGACTGGAATCGTTCTGCCCTAGCTCACTGTCACAACGTCTGCCTTCACCCAAAGCTCTCCCTGGCCAAGGGTCAGTGTTGATGTAGGAGCATGTTTAATTTAAAGAGGACTCTGTGTGTGTGTGTGTGTGTGTGTGTGTGTGTGTGTGTGTGTGTGTGTGTGTGTGTGTGAGACCATTGTGTGGATGTGCTGAGGCAGTCGGACATTAATAAGAAGCTGACAACAGAACAAAGGGTGATGGAGATAAGCAGGAAGGATTGTGCGGTCTGCTCTCTCCCTGCCTGTCTCTCTGACTCCCTGTCTGTCTCTCTGACTGCCTGTCTGTCTCTCTATCTCCCTCTGTCTCTCTGACTGCCTGTCTCTCTGACTGCCTGTCTCTCTGACTGCCTGTCTGTCTCTCTATCTCCCTGTCTGTCTCTTTGTCTGCCTGTCTCTCTGTATATCTCCCTGCCTACCTGCGTCAGTCCCAGCTCTGTCTGCCGACACAAGCGCGCACACACACACACACACACACAAACCTGCTGTTTGAACCCAAGGGACGAGGCTGTGGATTGATACCCCTCTACAGTGGCTGGTGAGGATCAATCCCTGCCATTGTGTCCAGGCCATCTCCAGTATTAATAGC
Organism: Osmerus mordax; assembly: GCF_038355195.1. Lineage (NCBI taxonomy): Eukaryota > Metazoa > Chordata > Actinopteri > Osmeriformes > Osmeridae > Osmerus > Osmerus mordax. The sequence continues at coordinate 22,528,994 of NC_090050.1, forward strand.
AGGCCTTATTCCTCCACACCCTCTGCTGCCAGCACAGACCTCCAACACAGCCTTGTTGACATAGGGAGAGGGGGTCTGGTTCAAGCACCGCAATGATTTCCCATCTCCCTGACAGCCCAGGCCTGAGATGGGAAAGGTTAAGCAAAGGGGACTGCAGCGCGGTGGATAACGGCCGTGATCCACTTGTTCTGAGTGTGGCTGTCTGACGTGATCAGTATGCATGCGGCCCCAGGCTCATCATGGTAATGCTGGCCCTGCTGACGGCCGGCAGGATGAAGGACTGGAGGAAGGACCCTGCCGGGGGAACCAGGAGAACATGTGTGGCATGTGTCCCACCAGAAACCATGAGAGAGGGAGGGCAGAGAGGGGAGAGGAGGGGAGGGAAGGACAGGGGGAGAGGGAGGAGAGGAGAATGACAGAAGTAGAGGGAGAGAAAGAAATGGAGAGAGGGAGAGATAGAAAAGGAGAGAAGGAAAGAAAGAGACCGAGAGGCAGAGAAGCAGAAAAGGATAGAGTGAGAGAGGAAAAGAGGGTGAGGTAAAGAGGCAGAGAAGCAAAGTGAGGCGGGCATTTTAGCTTCCAGCACACACAACACACGAGAGGGAAAGATCGAACACGATTCAGAGCTAATTTCAAATGTCACGCAGTAGATAACTCAAATGAACCCCTGTTGACAGAACCACATGGTGTGGGCTCCGTCTATATCCTGGATGTAAGTATGTGCTGGGTCCTAGCGGGTGTGCTGGGTCCTAGCTGGGTGTGCTGGGTCCTAGCTGGGTGTGCTGGGTCCCAGCTGGGTGTGCTGGGTCCCAGCTGGGTGTGCTGGGTCCCAGCTGGGTGTGCTGGGTCCTAGCTGGGTGTGCTGGGTCCTAGCTGGGTGTGGCCTGGGTCCTAGCTGGGTGTGCTGGGTCCCAGCTGGGTTGTGCTGGGTCCTAGCTGGGTGTGCTGGGTCCTAGCTGGGTGTGCTGGGTCCCAGCTGGGTGTGCTGGGTCCCAGCTGGGTGTGCTGGGTCCCAGCTGGGTGTGCTTGGTCCTAGCCGGGTGTGCTGGGTCCTAGCTGGGTGTGCTGGGTCCTAGCTGGGTGTGCTGGGTCCCAGCTGGGTGTGCTGGGTCCCAGCTGGGTGTGCTGGGTCCTAGCCGGGTGTGCTGGGTCCTAGCTGGGTGTGCTGGGTCCTAGCTGGGTGTGCTGGGTCCTAGCTGGGTGTGCTGGGTCCTAGCTGGTGTGCTGGGTCCCAGCTGTGTGTGCTGGGTCCCAGCTGGGTGTGCTGGGTCCTAGCTGGGTGTGCTGGGTCCCAGCTGGGTGTGCTTGGTCCTAGCTGGGTGTGCTGGGTCCCAGCCGGGTGTGCTGGGTCCCAGCCGGGTGTGCTGGGTCCCAGCCGGGTGTGCTGGGTCCCAGCTGGGTGTGCTGGGTCCCAGCTGGGTGTGCTGGGTCCCAGCCGGTGTGCTGGGTCCCAGCTGGGTGTGCTGGGTCCCCAGCTGGGTGTGCTGGGTCCCAGGCCCTGTGTCCCTGTGGCAGGGCGTTTTCCTCCAGTGAAAGTGCTAAACCGATCACTCTGCCTTCAAATCTAATCAGGCCAGGCTTGGGAGAGGTCGTTTCTGGTTTTAAGGCCCAGGGTAATGGAGGGTAATTAGACACATTGATTTTTCTCCACCGCAGGGGAGGTGGGGTCCCGGCTGTTAATGTGCGTTTTGTGTGTGTGTGTATTGGGGGGGGGGGGTTGAGTGTGTGTGTGTCAAGAAAACAACAGCCTGGGGAGAGGTGTGTGTGTGTGTGTGTGTGTGTGTGTGTATTGGGGGGGGGGGTTTGAGTGTGTGTGTGTCAAGAAAAACAACAGCCTGGGGAGAGGTGTGTGTGTGTGTGTGTGTTTGCACATGTGTCAGTGTATGTGTGTTTGCAACCTATGTGCTAACACACATACACGTTTGAGTGTACTGTTGCATTTGCGGTTCTGTATACAAAACTTTTACAAATTGTATTTATTTTATATAATAACAGCATATTTATGATGAGATGCTGATAACAGATGTGTGGTGAGAGTCAGATGGCCATCCTGAATCTGTACCACTGGACGGTCGAAACACAAAGGGGGGGATGGGGGCGGGAAACTAAATGATAGGACTCCAAGTTGAAAAGCGTCAGAGATGAAAGCGACGTGTTTGATGGCACTGGATGTTTGTGTGTGCTGGCTGCTGTCATCTAGTCCGGTGTGATCACCACATCAGAGCGGCCAGTCTGATCAGAGGAGAGAGACAGAGCCCCAGCTCAGACTCAAACACGGAGGAGGATGAATAATGGAGGGAACAGGGTGTGCAGGAAGGCAGCAGCCACCATGTTCATCTGGGGCACGCTACTTTATCACGGACGCTAGCTGGATGGGTGACAGTACTGTTTACCGTACGGCCCAGCAATGTAGCTCGTCGGGACAGACACACACCAAACTAAACAAGAGCAGGGAGTCTGAGGGTGGCTGAGCTGTGAGAGAATCGGGCTAGTAATCAGAAGGGTCGCTGGTTCGATTCTTGGCTGTGTCAAAAAGACGTTGTGTCCTTGGGCAAGGCACTTTACCCTACTTGCCTCGGGGGGAATGTCCCTGTGCTTACTGTGAGTCGCTCTGGATAAAAGCGTCTGCTAAATGACTTAAATGTAAATGTAAGAGATACGTTTAGGTCGTTTGTTATGATTATACTTTGCGTTCATGCTTGTACACTGCCAGTTCGTCCTGATGTTGTCCTGTATCTGCGCACTAACCTGTTTTGTGGGCTAATATCGTAAAAGGATACTTGTGATGTACAAGCATGTAGGAACCACCCTGGAGAGTTGGGATGGTTAGAAAAGAAAGGATTGTTTTGAGAACATATTTCTACCACGCATTAAGTGTTGCTGTTTATAGTCGTTTTAGAATTGTACAGCTGTAACTACAGGGTGAGCCTACTGGATCAATCGTGTCAACAATTTCCCCGTTTCCCTCTTACTCTAAACATCAGCGATCGTCACCATGGAAACGCTGAACATCGCATCATCACCCACGCCAACCTTTTGCTGCATTCAAAAGCCATCAAAAGAGTGATGTCATAATGAAGAGGACAGCAGCTATTCACAGAAGCCTCGACAGCAATCAAAGAGCGATATTGGAATGAAAGACCATCCAAGCTGTGTGGTGATGCTGTACTGGGGGAGTCTCTGCTAAATACATTCCAACACACACAAATCTGTCATTCTTACAATCAAACCTTACAATATGTATGTCTGGTGTCATTCACCCAAGCTGGGGGACAGACTGTCATCAAACGCTGTGCTTCCTCGAGTCTGGTCTAATCTGAATGATATCTGAGCTATGAATCTGTGGATTCAGATCAGTCTGCAGCTGTAAAACTGTTCCACTGCTTCCACTGTGAGAGGTAGAACAGAGTTCCA